>NC_136068.1:53405530-53408030 GCF_964261635.1 Lissotriton helveticus | reverse complement strand
CACCAGAGGGTCCGGGTGCTGGGGACGGGGCTCCACCAGTGCCCGTGGAGGCTCTCCCCAGCCTGGCTAGGGTTCGGAAGGTGGGACCGGGCCCGGGGCTTGAGCTGCGGCCGGCCGGCCCTGGGGTGCGCGAGCCCCCCGTCTCGCAGGCCATCAGAGGGTCAGGGCGCTGGGGTCAGGGCTCCACCGGGGCCCGGGGAGGCTCTCCCCAGCCTGGCTAGGGTTCGGAAGGTGGGACCGGGCCCAGGGCTTGAGCTCCGGCCGGCCAGCCCCGGGGTGCGCGAGCCCCCCGTCCCGCAGGCCACCAGAGGGTCCGGGTGCTGGGGACGGGGCTCCACCAGTGCCCGTGGAGGCTCTCCCCAGCCTGGCTAGGGTTCGGAAGGTGGGACCGGGCCCGGGGCTTGAGCTCCAGCCGGCCAGCCCCGGGTTGCGCGAGCCCCCCGTCCCGCAGGCCACCAGAGGGTCCGGGTGCTGGGGACGGGGCTCCACCAGTGCCCGTGGAGGCTCTATCTCCCCAGCCTGGCTAGGGTTCGGAAGGTGGGACCGGGCCCGGGGCTTGAGCTCCAGCCGGCCAGCCCCGGGTTGCGCGAGCCCCCGTCCCGCAGGCCATCAGAAGGTCCGGGCGCTGGGGGGCGGTGCTCCACCGGTTCCAGGGGAGGCTCTCCCCAGCCTGGCTAGGGTTCGGAAGGTGGGACCGGGCCTGGGGCTTGTGCTCCGGCCGGCCGGCCCCGGGGTGCGCAAGCCCCCCGTCCCACAGGCCACCAGAGGGTCCGGGCGCTGGGGACGGGGCTCCACCGGGGCCCGGGGAGGCTCTCCCCAGCCTGGCTAGGGTTTGGAAGCTGGGACCTGGCCCGGGGCATGAACTCCATCTGGCAGGCCCCGAGGGTGCTGGAGCCCCCTGTCCTGCAAGGCAGTCGAGGGTCTGGGCGCTAGGATCCCTCTGGGCCTGGGGAGGCATTCCCCGGCCTGGCTAGGGTTCGGAACATGGGACCGTGCCTGGGGCTTGAACTCTGTCCGGCAGGTCCCGGGGTGCTGGAGCCCCCGTCCTGCAAGCCAGCCGAGGTTCCGGGCGCTGGGGACCATCGGGGCCTGCAGAGGCTCTCCCTGGCCTGGGGGTAGGGTTTGGAAGCTAAGCCCCAAGCCCGCCATGAGCCGGATGCCGTTTAGGCCCCGGTCGAGCGGGCGAGTGGATTTGTGGAGCCCTGGCCCCAGCCAAGCAGGTTCAGAGCCTCCCCGTGCCGGACTGACGCACCTGAGGGCCCACCGGAGGTCATGCCCGGGCCCCGGCAGCGCATGGGCAGCATATCCCCAGACCTGGTGACCTGGCAGACTGGGACCTGCTGGCACCCTGGCCCTGCCGAGCCCCAGTTCTCTCCCAGGGCTCCACAAATGCGACGACCAGATGGCCGAACTTCCCTGGAAGTCCCGATGAGGTGCCATTTGCCTCCCAGATCCCAGCGAGGGCTCCAGGAGGTCGGGTACTTTCACGCTTTGGGTCCCCTCTGTCACCTCGCGTGCAGAGTTTACAAGAAAGGAGGGTATTTTCCCTCCGGATTACTAGGGACAGGGTACGCCCGGACGCCCCTCCAAGGCTGGTGGTTCTCTGCCATGGGGACCAGATAGGCTATGCCTGGGTAACACCTCCCTAGGCCACCCGTGGCTTCCTTCCGCCAGGCCGACGGCATGTCAAATTGCCCAGGACGGGCTCCATGGCTCTTGGGCAGTCGTCCCCTGGGCGCCCGGGGCTCCATCCACCCCGGCGGCATGGAAAAGTGCCCAGGACGGGCTCCATGCGTCTCGGGCATTCGTCCCCGGGCGTCCGGGGCTCCATCCAGGCTGACGGTATGGCAGAGTGCCCGGGTCGGGCTCCATGGTTTTCACGGTGGTCCTCCCCTGGGTGTCTGGGGGCTCCAGGCGAAGGCATGGAAAAGTGCCCAGGACGGGCTCCATGCGTCCCGGGCATTCGTCCCCCGGGCGTCCGGGGCTCAATCCAGGCTGACGGTATAGCAGAGTGCCCGGGTCGGGCTCCATGGTTTTCACGGTGGTCCTCCCCTGGGTGTCTGGGGGCTCCAGGCCGAAGGCATGGAAAAGTGCCCAGGACGGGCTCCATGCGTCCCGGGCATTCGTCCCGGGACGGGGACGGGGACAGGGACAGGGACAGGGTCGGGAGAGTCCAGGCGGCTTCACTTCCGTGTCCAGCCATCTGATCGCCCAGATTCCCTCGGCCATCTGGTCGCCCGGATCCCCTCGGGCATCTGGTCGCCCGCAACGCTTTCCTATAAGGGCGACCAGATGGCCGAACTTCCCTGGAAGTCCCGATGAGGTGCCATTCGCCGCCCGGATCCCAGCGAGGGCTCCAGGAGGTCGGGTACATTCGCGCCTTGGGTCCCCTCTGTCACCTCGCGTGCACAGATTACAAGAAAAGGGGGTAATTTTCCTCCGGATTACTAGGGAGAAGGGTACGCCCGGACACCCCTCCGAGGCTGGCGGTTCTCTGCCA